>NC_092766.1:4080423-4123577 GCF_047496795.1 Chiloscyllium punctatum
AGTCTGGGCACGCTGGTCCTCCCTATCGCTGTCCCCGACACCCCCAACACCCCCTCCCTATCCCTGTAACCCCCTACACCACCTCCCTATCTCTGTAACCCCCTACACCCCCTCCCTATCTCTGTAACCCCCTACACCCCTCCCTGTCTCTGTAACCCCCCTACACCCCCTCCCTATCCCTGTAACCCCCCTACACCCCCTCCCTATCACTGTAACCCCCTACACCCCCTCCCTGTCTCTGTAACCCCCCCCAACAACCCCCTCCCTATCTCTGTAACCCCCCACACACCCCCTCCCTGTCTCTGTAACCCCCCCCACACCCCCTCCCTATCTCTGTAACCCCCCCACACCCCCTCCCTATCTCTGTAACCCCCCCCCACCCCCTCCCTATCTCTGTAACCCCCCCTACACCCCCTCCCTATCCCTGTAACCCCCCTACACCCCCTCCCTATCTCTGTAACCCCCCTACAACCCCTCCCTATCTCTGTAACCCCCTACAACCCCTCCCTATCTCTGTAACCCCCCTACACCCCCTCCCTATCCCTGTAACCTCCCTACACCCCCTCCCTATCCCTGTAACCCCCTACACACCCTCCCTATCTCTGTAACCCCCCCTACACCCCCTCCCTATCCCTGTAACCCCCTACACCCCCTCCCTATCCCTCTAACCCCCCTACACCCCCTCCCTGTCTCTGTAACCCCCCTACACCCCCTCCCTATCCCTGTAACCCCCCCTACACCCCCTCCCTATCTCTGTAACCCCCTACACCCCCCTCCCTATCCCTCTCTCCCCCCTACACCCCCTCCCTATCTCTGTAACCCCCTACACCCCCTCCCTATCCCTCTCTCCCCCCTACACCCCCTCCCTATCTCTGTAACTCCCTACCCCCCTCCCCTATCTCTGTAACCCCCCTACACCCCCTCCCTATCTCTGTAACCCCCCTACACCCCCTCCCTATCTCTGTAACCCCCCTACACCCCCTCCCTATCTCTGTAACCCCCCCTACACCCCCTCCCTATCTCTGTAACCCCCTCGAGCTCTTGGTGCTTTAACTTGAAGCCATTCTGACAATGAAATATTGTGTCTCACTCCCACTCTGTGTGTCTCATGCTCTCTCTCTCCCCCACCCCCCCCCCACCCCGTGCAGTGGTTGATCTCTCTCCTGGCCGGTCCTCTGGCGGACTGTGAGTTGGCCGGTTGTCCGGTTGCTGTGTCCAGTCCTCTGTCCCGGCCCGCGCTCCCCCGGTGGCAGCCGAGAAACGAGGCCCCGGGGGGCGCCTCCAGCGACTGGGAGGATGGCAGCTCACTCCGAGGTTTCCCGGACCGCGACGGCGCTGACGAGGAGGAGGAGGAGGATGTCTTCGGGGCATCCTCGGAGACTGGGCCCCGACATTCCGGCTTCTCCCCCGTCCGGGGGAGCCCATTCCCCCAGGAGAACCGCTCCCTGTGCGGCAAGTAAGTGGGGGGAGGGGGGGACACGGAACACCGTTCAACACTCATCAAAGCCCCGGTGTAGAGGGAGCTTTACTCTGTATCTCACCCCGTCCTGTCCCTGGGAGTATTTGATGGGGGGGACAGTGTAGAGAGAGCTTTACTCTGTATCTAACCCCGTCCTGTCCCTGGGAGTATTTGATGGGGGGACAGTGTAGAGGGAGCTTTTACTCTGTATCTAACCCCGTGCTGTCCCTGTCCCTGTGATGGGGGGACAGTGTAGAGGGAGCTTTACTCTGTATCTAACCCCGTGCTGTCCCTGTCCCTGGGATGGGGGGGACAGTGTAGAGGGAGCTTTACTCTGTATCTAACCCCGTGCTGTCCCTGCCCCTGGGATGGGGGAGACAGTGTAGAGGGAGCTTTACTCTGTATCTAACCCGGTGCTGTCCCTGTCCCTGGGATAGGGGGACAGTGTAGAGGGAGCTTTACTCTGTATCTAACCCCGTGCTGTCCCTGCCCCTGGGATGGGGGGGGACAG
Source organism: Chiloscyllium punctatum (assembly GCF_047496795.1). Classification (NCBI taxonomy): domain Eukaryota; kingdom Metazoa; phylum Chordata; class Chondrichthyes; order Orectolobiformes; family Hemiscylliidae; genus Chiloscyllium; species Chiloscyllium punctatum. Next base: position 4,082,394 of record NC_092766.1, read on the forward strand.
TGTAGAGGGAGCTTTACTCTGTATCTAACCCGGTGCTGTCCCTGTCCCTGGGATAGGGGGACAGTGTAGAGGGAGCTTTACTCTGTATCTAACCCGGTGCTGTCCCTGTCCCTGGGAGTGTTTTGATGGGGTGGACAGTGTAGAGGGAGCTTTACTCTGTATCTGACCCCGTGCTGTCCCTGTCCCTGTGAGTGTTTGATGGGGGTCACAGTGTAGAGGGAGCTTTACTCTGTATCTGACCCCGTGCTGTCCCCTGTCCCTGGGAGTGTTTGATGGGGGTCCACAGTGTAGAGGGAGCTTTACTCTGTATCTGACCCCGTGCTGTCCCTGGAAGTGTTTGATGGGGTCACAGTGTAGAGGGAGCTTTACTCTGTATCTAACCCCGTGCTGTCCCCGTCCCTGGGAGTGTTTGATGGGGGGACAGTGTAGAGGGAGCTTTACTCTGTCTCTAACCCTGTGCTGTCCCTGTCCCTGGGAGTGTTTTGATGGGGGGGACAGTGTAGAGGGAGCTTTACTCTGTATCTAACCCTGTGCTGTCCCTGTCCCTGGGAGTGTTTGATGGGGGTGGGACAGTGTAGAGGGGGCTTTACTCTGTATCTAACCCTGTGCTGTCCCTGTCCCTGGGAGTGTTTGATGGGGGGACAGTGTAGAGGGGAGCTTTTTCTTAGTTTCATTTTGAATTCCTCTGCATTTTTTCTTCAGTGGTTTGTACTGTGTTGAGGATGTAAACGCGTGTCCCACATCTACTCCACGACACACATTGGATGGAGGAAGGTAAAGATATCAGAGTAAAAATATAACAGAATAACAGATACCCCGGGAGGGAGTTACAGACTGGAATCTAATCGAGGGGTTCGGGGGGGGGTTTATATACAGAATAACAGATACCCCGGGAGGGAGTTACAGACTGGAATCTAATCGAGGGGTTCGGGGGGGGGGTTTATATACAGAATAAACAGATACCCCGGGGAGGGAGTTACAGACTGGAATCTAATCGAGGGGTTCGGGGGGGTTTATATACAGAATAACAGATACCCAGGGGAGGGAGTTACAGACTGGAATCTAATCGAGGGGTTCGGGGGGGTTTATATACAGAATAAACAGATACCCCGGGGAGGGGAGTTACAGACTGGAATCTAATCGAGGGGTTTTGGGGGGATTATATACAGAATAACAGATACCCCGGGGAGGGAGTTACAGACTGGAATCTAATCGAGGGGTTCGGGGGGGTTTATATACAGAATAACAGATACCCCGGGGAGGGAGTTACAGACTGGAATCTAATCGAGGGGTTCGGGGGGGGGGTTTATATACAGAATAACAGATACCCCGGGGAGGGAGTTACAGACTGGAATCTAATCGAGGGGTTCGGGGGGGGGGTTTATATACAGAATAACAGATACCCCGGGGAGGGGAGTTACAGACTGGAATCTAATCGAGGGGTTCGGGGGGGGGGGTTAATATACAGAATAACAGATACCCCGGGAGGGAGTTACAGGACTGGAATCTAATCGAGGGGTTCGGGGGGGTTTATATACAGAATAACAGATACCCCGGGAGGGAGTTACAGACTGGAATCTAATCGAGGGGTTCGGGGGGGTTTATATACAGAATAACAGATACCCCGGGGAGGGAGTTACAGGACTGGAATCTAATCGAGGGGTTCGGGGGGGGTTTATATACAGAATAACAGATACCCCGGGGAGGGAGTTACAGACTGGAATCTAATCGAGGGGTTCGGGGGGGGGGTTTATATACAGAATAACAGATACCCCGGGGAGGGGAGTTACAGACTGGAATCTAATCGAGGGGTTCGGGGGGGTTTATATACAGAATAACAGATACCCCGGGGAGGGAGTTACAGACTGGAATCTAATCGAGGGGTTCGGGGGGGTTTATATACAGAATAACAGATACCCCGGGGAGGGGGGTTTACAGACTGGAATCTAATCGAGGGGTTCAGGGTGGTTTATATACAGAATAACAGATACCCCCGGGGAGGGAGTTACAGACTGGAATCTATTCGAGGGGTTCGGGGGGGGGTTTATATACAGAATAACAGATACCCGGGGAGGGAGTTACAGACTGGAATCTAATCGAGGGGTTCGGGGGGGGGTTTATATACAGAATAACAGATACCCCGGGGAGGGGGTTACAGACTGGAATCTAATCGAGGGGTTCAGGGGGGTTTATATACAGAATAACAGATACCCCCGGGAGGGAGTTACAGACTGGAATCTAATCGAGGGGTTCGGGGGGGGTTTTATATACAGAATAACAGATACCCAGGGGAGGGAGTTACAGACTGGAATCTAATCGAGGGGTTCGGGGTGGGGTTTATATACAGAATAACAGATACCCCGGGAGGGAGTTACAGACTGGAATCTAATCGAGGGGTTCGGGGGGGGGGGGGTCCGCTGAGCAGTGATGGTTATGGCTGGTGTCTGGATCTTTCCACAGGTCTGTCTGGAAGGGGAGCCCGAACGTGAGTGGGATCAGCCAGGATTCTCCGTGCCGGGTGTACCCACCCGCTGCTCACCAGCTGGATGTCGAGGATGAGGGGCAGGCAGCTGGCACCGCCCTCTTTATGCCCAGGAACCTCCTCAGCCTCTTTGACCAGTCGATTGGAGTGTGACTGAGGGCACCTGCCCCCTCTCCTCCAACCCGCCTCAGTCTGTGGCCCTCGACTCTCGGTGGGTGGTAATGTCAGCTCGGGGGGGAGGGAGGGAGCCCCGCACTGTGGGAGGGTCAGTGCTGAGGGAAGCCCCACACTGTGGGAGGGTCAGTGCTGAGGGAGCCCCACACTGTGGGAGGGTCAGTGCTGAGGGGAGCCCCCGCACTGTGGGAGGGTCAGTGCTGAGGGAGCCCCGCACTGTGGGAGGGTCAGCGCCGAGGGAGCCCCGCACTGTGGGAGGGTCAGTGCCGAGGGAGCCCCGCACTGTGGGAGGGTCAGTGCCGAGGGAGCCCCGCACTGTGGGAGGGTCAGTGCTGAGGGAGCCCCGCACTGTGGGGAGGGTCAGTGCTGAGGGAGCCCCGCACTGTGGGAGGGTCAGTGCTGAGGGAGCCCCGCACTGTGGGAGGGTCAGTGCTGAGGGAGCCCCGCACTGTGGGAGGGTCAGTGCTGAGGGAGCCCCGCACTGTGGGAGGGTCAGTGCTGAGGGAGCCCCGCACTGTGGGAGGGTCAGTGCTGAGGGAGCCCCGCACTGTGGGAGGGTCAGTGCTGAGGGAGCCCCGCACTGTGGGAGGGTCAGTGCTGAGGGGAGCCCCGCACTGTGGGAGGGTCAGTGCTGAGGGAGCCCCGCACTGTGGGAGGGTCAGTGCTGAGGGAGCCCCGCACTGTGGGAGGGTCAGTGCTGAGGGAGCCCCGCACTGTGGGAGGGTCAGTGCTGAGGGAGCCCCGCACTGTGGGAGGGTCAGTGCTGAGGGAGCCCCGCACTGTGGGAGGGTCAGTGCTGAGGGAGCCCCGCACTGTGGGAGGGTCAGTGCTGAGGGAGCCCCGCACTGTGGGAGGGTCAGTGCCGAGGGAGCCCCGCACTGTGGGAGGGTCAGTGCCGAGGGAGCCCCGCACTGTGGGAGGGTCAGTGCCGAGGGAGCCCCGCACTGTGGGAGGGTCAGTGCCGAGGGAGCCCCGCACTGTGGGAGGGTCAGTGCCGAGGGAGCCCCGCACTGTGGGAGGGTCAGTGCCGAGGGAGCCCCGCACTGTGGGAGGGGTCAGTGCCGAGGGAGCCCCGCACTGTGGGAGGGTCAGTGCCGAGGGAGCCCCGCACTGTGGGAGGGTCAGTGCCGAGGGAGCCCCGCACTGTGGGGAGGGTCAGTGCCGAGGGAGCCCCGCACTGTGGGGAGGGTCAGTGCCGAGGGAGCCCCGCACTGTGGGAGGGTCAGTGCCGAGGGAGCCCCGCACTGTGGGAGGGTCAGTGCCGAGGGAGCCCCGCACTGTGGGAGGGGTCAGTGCCGAGGGGAGCCCCGCACTGTGGGAGGGTCAGTGCCGAGGGAGCCCCGCACTGTGGGAGGGTCAGTGCCGAGGGAGCCCCGCACTGTGGGAGGGTCAGTGCCGAGGGAGCCCCGCACTGTGGGAGGGTCAGTGCCGAGGGAGCCCCGCACTGTGGGAGGGTCAGTGCCGAGGGAGCCCCGCACTGTGGGAGGGTCAGTGCCGAGGGAGCCCCGCACTGTGGGAGGGTCAGTGCCGAGGGAGCCCCGCACTGTGGGAGGGTCAGTGCCGAGGGAGCCCCGCACTGTGGGAGGGTCAGTGCCGAGGGAGCCCCCGCACTGTGGGAGGGTCAGTGCCGAGGGAGCCCCGCACTGTGGGAGGGTCAGTGCCGAGGGAGCCCCGCACTGTGGGAGGGTCAGTGCCGAGGGAGCCCCGCACTGTGGGAGGGTCAGTGCCGGAGGGAGCCCCGCACTGTGGGAGGGTCAGTGCCGAGGGAGCCCCGCACTGTGGGAGGGTCAGTGCCGAGGGAGCCCCTGCCCCTGTGAGAGGGTCAGTGCCGAGGGAGCCCCTGCCCCTGTGAGAGGGTCAGTGCCGAGGGAGCCCCTGCCCCTGTGAGATAGACAGTGCTACAGAGCGATGAGATGATGTTGAGAGCAGGTGGATTGAAATGAAGACTGTGTTTGACTGGATTCCTGTTTACATTGTCTCTCCCCATCTCTCTCTCTCCCTCTCTCTATCCTCATGGTGTGTCTCACTCTGTCCCTTCTCTCTGTGTCCTGTTAGGAAGCAGCCCTGGGATTCGGATTGTGAGAGACCTGCTGTTCCCCCCCCCCCCCCCCCCCCTCTGTGTAAATAGCTGTACCATACCAATAAAGGATTTCTGCTGGACTTTTACTGATCGACTATCCCAAATGGGAACCCTGTCTGTTTTACACTCTACCTCGACAGCACTGGGTCAGATACAGGGGGAGGCTCTCCTGCACTGGTTCCCCCCCATCCCAGAGACAGGGACAGTACGGGGTTAGGCACAGAGTAAAGCTCCCTCTACACTGTTCCCCCCAATCCCAGGGATAGGGACTGTACGGGGTTAGATACAGAATAAAGCTCCCTCTACACTGTCCCCCCCATCCCAGAGACAGGGGACAGTATGGGGTTAGATACAGAGTAAAGCTCCCTCTACACTGTTTCTCTCCCCCCCCCCCCGCCCCCCCATCAAACACTCCCAGGGACAGGGACAGCACAGGGTTAGATACAGAGTAAAGCTCCCTCTACACTGTCTCCACAGCCTGTTGGTGCCCTGGGGTTAAAGGTGAATCTTATCCCGACACCCAGAGTTATTCATTGTCATCACCCTGGCCTGAGAATCGCTCACAGAGGAGGGATCCAAAAGGTGAACTTTGCTATTAAATTTATTCTCCAGTTTGTAAACATATCTATCTGCTGAATAAACACTGTTTCGGCGTTCCAGTGTGTTCTTTTAGCTGCTTTGGGGACCACGCAATGGGCACTGGGGGGGGAGCGGCAGGGGTGAGGGAAGGGGGGATAGAGGGAGGGCGAGCTGGGGCTGGCAGGGTTGAGGGTTGGCAGGGGGGGATAGAGGGAGGGTGAGCGAGGGTCAGCAGGGGTGAGGGAGGGAGGGTGAGCGAGGGTGGGCAGGGGTGGATAGAGGGAGGGCGAGCAAGGGTGGGCAGGGGGGAGAAAGCGTGAGGGTGGGAAGGGAGGAGGATTCCGTGGAGAGGTGGCGTGTGTCGAACGAGCTGCAGTTTGAAGTCCTGCAAACAACCTGCTGTGCACACTCTGCGCTGAACTGTCCCTCTCGCCCTCCTCTGCCGGAAGAGCGACGGCTCTGCATTCTCAGTGTTTGTACAAAAAGGGGAAATGCTGTGTGTCCCCCATCAAGGAGGTGGCCTCCTGGCTGTGCTGCGGCGATCCCCCTCCCCCTGGGTCTGGTTTCACCGTGGACGCCACCTCGTTTTGTTGGTTCAAATACAAAAAAAAAAAGAATCTAACAGCCCTTTTCCAAAATATTGCACATGTGCCTGGCAGCGTGAGGTGGAAAACAGTGAGGGGAGGTACAATACAGTTCCCCGACCGGGAGAAACTCTGACGTTGGGTGGGAAATGGAGAAGAGAGGGAAAGATGGAGAGGGGGATAAGAAAGATGGACAGATAGGGAGGGAGGGAACTAGAGATAGATGGAGAGGGGAACAGAGAGACGGGGAGAGAGAGAAAGGGAGGGGTAGGGGGGGGAGAGAGGGTACAGAGAGACAAAGATGGGAGAGGGAGAGAGAGAAGGGGAGGTGGGGGAGGGAGAGAGAAGGGGAGGAGAGAGGGTACAGAGAGGGCGATGGAGAGGAGGTAGGGGGAGAGAGAGAGAGAGAAGGGGAGGAGGGAGGGGGATGGAGAGGAGGCGGGGGGGGGGGAAAGAGAGAGAGAGAGAGAAGGGGAGGAGGGAGGGAGGAGGGGGATGGAGAGGAGGTGGGGGGGAGAGAGAAGGGGAGGAGAGAGGGTACAGAGAGACTGGAGATGGAGAGGAGGCAGGGGGAGAGAGAGAGAGAAGGGGAGGAGAGAGGGTACAGAGAGTCAGGGGGATGGAGAGGAGGCGGGGGGGGGGAGAGAGAGAGAGAGAAGGGGAGGAGAGAGGGTACAGAGAGACTGGAGATGGAGAGGAGGCGGGGGGGGAGAGAGAGAGAGAGAAGGGGAGGAGAGAGGGTACAGAGAGTCAGGGGGATGGGAGAGGAGGTGGGGGGGGGAGAGAGAGAGAGAAGGGGAGGAGAGAGGGTACAGAGAGTCAGGGCGATGGAGAGGAGGTAGGGGGAGGGGGAGAGAGAGAGAGAGAAGGGGAGGAGAGAGGGTACAGAGAGTCAGGGCGATGGAGAGGAGGTAGGGGGAGGGGGAGAGAGAGAGAGAAGGGGAGGAGAGAGGGTACAGAGAGTCAGGGGGATGGAGAGGAGGTAGGGGGAGGGAGAGAGAGAGAGAGAAGGGGAGGAGAGAGGGTACAGAGAGTCAGGGCAATGGAGAGGAGGCGGGGGGGGGAGAGAGAGAGAGAGAAGGGGAGGAGAGAGGGTACAGAGAGTCAGGGCGATGGAGAGGAGGTAGGGGGAGGGGGAGAGAGAAGGGGAGGAGGGAGGGAGGGGGATGGAGAGGAGGCGGGTGGGGGGGGGGGAGAGAGAGCAGGAAGGGTCAGTGAGGCAGACAGGGGGAGCGGCTGATCCATGCGAGGTCATCGACCACCCCCCAATGCAGGTAGAGGATACTGGCCACCACCAGAACGTGCATGATCTGGTGACTGTTACAGCAGTAGTCAAACTTCCCGGGCATCCAGCGCTCGGGGACGCGCACGATGTTGATGAACCCGCCCAGGATGGCAAGAGCGTCCATGACCAGGTAGTTCCTCAGTGAGGTGGGACTACCAGCGCCCACCTCCATGTAGCGAAGGTAGAAGAACAGGAAGCGGTAACAGGCCTGCCAGGCGAACGACTGGAGCCGTGTGATGTTACTCTGAGCACCGACGGCGCAGTAAATCACGTAGGAGGAGAGCAGGATGTAGAGCAACAAGGCCACGCTGCGTACAGTCGGGTAACACAGTAAGGTGCAGTATATAATCGGCAGGGCCCCTACACACACAGAGACAGAGAGAGGATCACTCAGGGAGAACAGGCAGCCTGCACAACCCCTCTCCCCTCCCTCCCTGCGCGCTCTCTCTCTCTCTCTCTCTCTCTCTCCCCTCCCCACCGACACACCATTCTCCCTGCACACTCCCCTCCCTGCGCGCGCGCGCTCTCTCTCTCTCTCTCTCCCCCCTCCCCACCTACACACCATTCTCCCTGCGCACTCCCCTCCCTGTGCTCTCTCTCTCTCTCTCCCTCTCTCTCTCTCCCCGCCTACACACCATTCTCCCAGCACACTCCCCTCCCTGCGCGCTCTCTCTCTCTCCCCTCCCTGCGCACTCTCTCTCTCCCCCCTCCCCACCTACACACCATTCTCCCTGCACTCTCCCCTTCCTGCACGCGCGCGCTCTCTCTCTCTCTCTCTGCCCCAGCTCTCTCTCTCTCCCTCCCCTTGCCCCAGCTCTCTCTCTCTCTCTCTCTCTCCCTCCCCTTGCCCCAGCTCTGTCTCTCTCCCTCCCCCTGCCCCAGCTCTCTCTCTCTCTCTCTCTCTCCCTCCCCCTGCCCCAGCTCTCTCTGTCCTCTCTCTCCCCCTGCCCCAGCTCTGTCTCTCTCTCTCTCTTCCTCTGCCCCAGCTCTCTCTCTCTCCCTCCCCTTGCCCCAGCTCTCTCTCTCTCTCCCTCCCCTTGCCCCAGCTCTCTCTCTCTCCCTCCCCTTGCCCCAGCTCTCTCACTCTCTCTCTCTCTCCCTCCCCTTGCCCCAGCTCTGTCTCTCTCCCTCCCCCTGCCCCAGCTCTCTCTCTCTCTCTCTCTCTCCCTCCCCCTGCCCCAGCTCTCTCTGTCTCTCTCTCCCCCTGCGCCAGCTCTGTCTCTCTCTCTCTCTCTCTCCCCCTGCCCCAGGTCTCTCTCTCTGTCTCTCTCTCCCTCTCTCTCCCCCTGCCCCAGCTCTCTCTCTCTCTCTCCCCCTGCCCCAGCTCTATCTCTCTCCCTCTCTCTCTCCCCCTGCCCCAGCTCTCTCTCTCTCTCTCCCCTGCCCCAGCTCTCTCTCTCTCTCTCTCTCTCTCCCCTGCCCCAGCTCTCTCTCTCTCTCTCTCCTCTCTGTCTCTCTCTCTCTCCCCCTGCCCCAGCTCTCTCTCTCTCTCTCTCCCCCTGCCCCAGCTCTGTCTCTCTCTCTCTCTCTCCCCCTGCCCCAGCTCTCTCTCTCTCTCTCCCCCTGCCCCAGCTCTCTCTCTCTCTCTCTCCCTCTCTGCCCCAGCTCTCTCTCTCTCCCTCCCCCTGCCCCAGCTCTGTCTCTCTCTCTCCCCCTGCCCCAGCTCTCTCTCTCTCTCTCTCTCTCCCTCCCCCTGCCCCAGCTCTCTCTCTCTCTCTCTCCCCCTGCCCCAGCTCTCTCTCTCTCTCTCCCCCTGCCCCAGCTCTGTCTCTCTCTCTCTCCCTCTCTGCCCCAGCTCTCTCTCTCTCTCTCTCCCCCTGCCCCAGCTCTCTCTCTCTCTCTCTCCCTCCCCCTGCCCCAGCTCTCTCTCTCTCTCTCTCTCTCTGTCTCTCTCTCTCTCCCCCCTGCCCCAGCTCTCTCTCTCTCTCTCTCCCCCTGCCCCAGCTCTGTCTCTCTCTCTCTCTCTCCCCCTGCCCCAGCTCTCTCTCTCTCTCCCCCTGCCCCAGCTCTCTCTCTCTCTCCCTCTCTGCCCCAGCTCTCTCTCTCTCCCTCCCCCTGCCCCAGCTCTGTCTCTCTCTCTCTCTCTCTCCCCCTGCCCCAGCTCTCTCTCTCTCTCTCTCTCTCCCTCCCCCTGCCCCAGCTCTCTCTCTCTCTCCCCCTGCCCCAGCTCTGTCTCTCTCTCTCTCTCTCTCCCCCTGCCCCAGCTCTGTCTCTCTCTCTCTCTCTCCCCCTGCCCCAGCTCTCTCTCTCTCTCTCTCTCCCCCTGCCCCAGCTCTCTCTCTCTCTGTCTCTCTCTCCCCCTGCCCCAGCTCTGTCTCTCTCTCTCTCTCTCTCCCTCCCCCTGCCCCAGCTCTCTCTCTCTCTCTCTCCCTCCCCCTGCCCCAGCTCTCTCTCTCTCTCTCTCCCCCTGCCCCAGCTCTCTCTCTCTCTCTCTCTCTCTCTCTCCCCCTGCCCCAGCTCTGTCTCTCTCTCTCTCTCTCCCCCTGCCCCAGCTCTCTCTCTCTCTCTGCCCCAGGTCTCTCTCTCTCTCTCTCTCTATCCCCCTGCCCCAGCTTTGTCTCTCTCTCTCTCTCCCTCTCTCTCTCTCTCTTTGCCCCAGCTCTCTCTCTCCCCCTGCCCCAGCTCTGTCTCTCTCTCTCTCTCTCTCCCTCCCCCTGCCCCAGCTCTCTCTCTCTCTCTCTCTCTCTCCCCCTGCCCCAGCTCTCTCTCTCTCTCTCTCTCTCTCCCCCTGCCCCAGCTCTGTCTCTCTCTCTCTCTCTCTCTCCCCCTGCCCCAGCTCTCTCTCTCTCTCTCTCTCTCTCTTCCCCCTGCCCCAGCTCTGTCTCTCTCTCTCTCTCTCCCCCTGCCCCAGCTCTCTCTCTCTCTTCTGCCCCAGGTCTCTCTCTCTCTCTCTCTATCCCCCTGCCCCAGCTTTGTCTCTCTCTCTCTCCCTCTCTCTCTCTCTCTTTGCCCCAGCTCTCTCTCTCTCCCCCTGCCCCAGCTCTGTCTCTCTCTCTCTCTCTCTCCCTCCCCCCTGCCCCAGCTCTCTCTCTCTCTCTCTCTCTCTCTCTCTCTCCCCCTGCCCCAGCTCTCTCTCTCTCTCCCTCCCCCTGCCCCAGCTCTCTCTCTCTCTCTCTCTCTCTCTCTCCCCCTGCCCCAGCTCTCTCTCTCTCTCCCTCCCCCTGCCCCAGCTCTCTCTCTCTCTCTCTCTCTCTCTCTCCCCCTGCCCCAGCTCTCTCTCTCTCTCCCTCCCCCTGCCCCAGCTCTCTCTCTCTCTCTCTCCCCCTGCCCCAGCTCTCTCTCTCTCTCTCTCCCCCTGCCCCAGCTCTCTCTCTCTCTCTCCCTCCCCCTGCCCCAGCTCTCTCTCTCTCTCTCTCTCTCTGCCCCCCGTGCCAGCTCTGTCTCTCTCTCTCACTCTCTCTCTCTCTCTCTCCCCCTGCCCCCAGCTCTCTCACTCTCTCTCTCTCTCTCTCTCCCCCTGCCCCAGCTCTCTCTCTCTCTCCCTCCCCCTGCCCCAGCTCTCTCTCTCTCTCCCTCCCCCTGCCCCAGCTCTCTCTCTCTCTCTCTCCCCCTGCCCCAGCTCTCTCTCTCTCTCTCTCTCCCCTGCCCCAGCTCTCTCTCTCTCTCTCTCTCCCCCTGCCCCAGCTCTCTCTCTCTCTGTCTCTCCCCCTGCCCCAGCTCTCTCTCTCTGTCTCTCCCCCTGCCCCAGCTCTCTCTCTCTGCCCCCCCCTGCCCCAGCTCTCTCACTCTCTCTCTCTCTCTCTCTCCCCCTGCCCCAGCTCTCTCTCTCTCTCTCTCTCTCCCTGCCCCAGCTCTCTCTCTCTCTCTCTCTCCCCCTGCCCCAGCTCTCTCTCTCTCTCTCTCTCCCTCCCCCTGCCCCAGCTCTCTCTCTCTCTCTCTCTCCCCCTGCCCCAGCTCTCTCTCTCTCTCTCTCTCCCCCTGCCCCAGCTCTCTCTCTCTCTCTCCCTCCCCCTGCCCCAGCTCTCTCTCTCTCTCTCTCCCCCTGCCCCAGCTCTCTCTCTCTCTCTCTCCCTCCCCCTGCCCCAGCTCTCTCTCTCTCTCTCTCTCTGCCCCCCGTGCCAGCTCTGTCTCTCTCTCTCACTCTCTCTCTCTCTCTCTCCCCCTGCCCCAGCTCTCTCTCTCTGTCTCTCCCCCTGCCCCAGCTCTCTCTCTCTGCCCCCCCCTGCCCCAGCTCTCTCACTCTCTCTCTCTCTCTCTCTCCCCCTGCCCCAGCTCTCTCTCTCTCTCCCTCCCCCTGCCCCAGCTCTCTCACTCTCTCTCTCTCTCTCTCTCTGCCCCCCCGTGCCAGCTCTGTCTCTCTCTCTCTCTCTCTGTCTCTCCCCCTGCCCCAGCTCTCTCTCCCTCTGCCCCCCCCGTGCCAGCTCCCTGTCTCAGTACACCCGGCGACGCCCATACCCAGGGTGTTGACGATGCAAATCCCACACATGTCGAGGGTGAGTAGTGTGTGGATAGATTGCGGCACCCCCCTCGTGGTTCATGAAGAGGTGGTACAGGACGCTGCCGAGCTGGGGGGCCACGCACGCCATGTAGTGTGCCACAGCCAGCCAGGGCACGGTGATCTGTGACCAGGGGATCGCCAACGGCAGCAGGAACAGGAAGAACAGCAGCGGGATACCTGGGAGGGAGAGAGAGGAGTAATTACACCGCGGGCAGTCGGATACAACTCTCCTTCCCGACTTCCAACCCCCTGGGACACTCATTCACCCGGGCTCCGGGGACCGTGCTCCTGGGGTGGGTCTGACCCAGGGACGGGGAGCCACGGGGTCAGAAACGAGGGCCGTCCGGCCCATCCACACGCTGCTCGGATCAATCATGGCCGGTCAGCCTCTCCACCCCCCCATCTCCCCATAACCCCCCGGTCAACCCTTTGGTTCTCTGTCCCCTGACCCGGCCCCCACAGGTTTCCTTGGTAGACTCTTTCTCCACACCGTGACTCAGGGCCAGGCCGCTCGGCCCCACAGCCGTCCCCAATCCCAGGCTGAACCCGCCCACACTCCTGGCCCAGATTCGTCCAAACGGAAACCTTTCCCTGGCCCCGTACCTATCCAAATGCCTTTTTTTAACCTTGTGACGGTAGCCACGTCCACCACTTCCTTCGTTCCGCACCCTCAGTGGGACAAAGTTGCCCCCCAACAGCCCCCCCCCACCCCACCCCCCGTCTCCTTTTCAAATCTCTCTTCTTAAAACTGTACCCCCCACCCCCCTCCCACCAGGTCTTGAAATCCCCCTAGCCCTAGGGAAAAGACAACCACCGTTAATTCTAACCACGCCCCTTGTGATTTTATAAACCTCTATCAGGTCAGCCCTCCTACCCTCCAGGGAAAACTATCCCAGTCTCTCAGTCGTGTTGTGTCTGTATCGGTCAGTGTGTTGAGTGTAGGAGTTGGGAGGGTCACGTTGTGGCTGTATCGGTCAGTGTGTTGAGTGTAGGAGTTGGGAGGTTAACGTTGTGTCTGTATCGGTCAGTGTGTTGAGTGTAGGAGTTGGGAGGGTCACGTTGTGGCTGTATCGGTCAGTGTGTTGAGTGTAGGAGTTGGGAGGTTAACGTTGTGTCTGTATCGGTCAGTGTGTTGAGTGTAGGAGTCGGGAGGGTCACGTTGTGTCTGTATCGGTCAGTGTGTTGAGTGTAGGAGTTGGGAGGGTCACGTTGTGTCTGTATCGGTCAGTGTGTTGAGTGTAGGAGTCGGGAGGGTCATGTTGTGTCTGTATCGGTCAGTGTGTTGAGTGTAGGAGTTGGGAGGTTAACGTTGTGTCTGTATCGGTCAGTGTGTTGAGTGTAGGAGTTGGGAGGTCACATTTTGGCTGTATTGGTCAGTGTGTTGAGTGTAGGAGTTGGGAGGGTCACGTTGTGTCTGTATCGGTCAGTGTGTTGAGTGTAGGAGTTGGGAGGGTCACGTTGTGTCTGTATCGGTCAGTGTGTTGAGTGTAGGAGTTGGGAGGGTCACGTTGTGTCTGTATCGGTCAGTGTGTTGAGTGTAGGAGTTGGGAGGGTCACGTTGTGTCTGTATCGGTCAGTGTGTTGAGTGTAGGAGTTGGGAGGGTCACGTTGTGTCTGTATTGGTCAGAGCCACTTCTGTAATACTGCATTCGATTCCGGTTTCCTTGCTACAGGAAGGACGTTGTGAAACTTGAAAGGGTTCAGAAAAGATTTACAAGGATGTTGGAGGGTTTGAGCTATGGGGAGAGGCTGAACAGGCTGGGGCTGTTTTCCCTGGAGCGTCGGAGGCTGAGGGGGTGACCTTATAGAGGTTTATAAAATCATGAGGGGCATAGATAGGGTAAAGAGACAAAGTCTGTTCCCCCTGGGGTGGGGGAGACCAGAACTAGAAGGACGTGGGTTTCGGGTGGGAGGGTAAAGGGACCTAAAGGGGCAACTTTTTTCCCCCAGAGGGTGGTGCGTGTGGGGGAGGAGCTGCCAGAGGAAGTGGTGGAGGCTGGTACAATGACAACAGGCATCTGGATGGGGGGAATGTGGAACAGGAAGGTGTTAGAGGGATAGGGGCCGAGTGCTGGCAAATGGGGACTAGATTAGGTTCGGGCTATCTGGGTCAGCACGGGGAGAGTGGACCGAAGGGTTTGTTTTACGTGCTGTTCGGAAGGCACACGGCGTGCGCGGTTTTATTGGTAGAGGGATTGAGTTCCCCGGCCACAACAACACGCTGCAATGATACAAAACGCGGTCGTGGTTGCCCTGTTACGGGGAGGGCCTGGAAGCTTTGGAAAAGGGGGATTTACCGGGATGCTGCCCAGTCTGGAGGGAAGGTCTTATCAGGAAAGACTTGAGAGACTTGGGCCCGAAGGAGGCTAAGAAGGGATTTGATAGACATATCCCAGATGATGAGAGGATTAGGTAGGGCGGACGCTGAGAGGAGTCTTTTTGTTTTCCCTCAGACGATGATGTCAGATCGTACGAGGGGGGGGGACATAACTACAAATCGAGAGGTGATAGATTTAAGACAGAGAGTGGCTAAGGGCGTGGAATGCCAATGTTCGGCCACATGAGGGGGGTTTAAACAATCCTTGGATCAGCACAGGGATGACGATGGGGATAGTGTCGAGGCGGGGGTGAGCTTAGATGAGTTCACAGGCCAGCGCAAACAGTGAGGGGCGATGGACCTGTTCTGTGCTGTTCTACACCTGTTACTGAGCGTCGAAGGCAAGTGTGACAAGATGCCCGTCTCCAGGGGACGCAAACTTTAAAGAATTAGGCGGCTGAGCCCAGAGCTCCCTCTGCTCTCCCCTGCCTCAGGCCCTGGCATTTAACTGGGTAACCCTGGTCCGTGTTTACCACAACGCCACACCTCGCGCTTATCCAGGTTAAACGCCGAGTGGACACACTCCCCAACCCTCTCTCGGCCTGTCTCACCGTACGCCCTTCAGTCAGTCTGAGGACTGTCACGCAGACAGAAGAGGTCCTTTTTTTAAAGTAGGCGCCCTGCTTCCAGTCCAGTCGTAAAAGCTCAGTCCCTGTCCCTCCCTTCTCTGGGACAAGCCACTCAAAGAGACACATGGGGGTGGGACCTTTTTGGGGTTTACAGGAGACCACAGGCATATAGAAGGACACTGAGAGACTGAGAGTTGCAGAAGTTGCAGGATCAGTTCATTCCTAAAAGGAAGAAAGATCCCAGGAGGAGACATGGGCGGCCATGGCTGACCAGGGAAGTAAAGAAACATATAAGGTTAAAAGAGGAAAAAGTATAACTTAGCGAAGATAAGCGGGAAAACGGAGGATTGGGAAGCTTTTAAAGAACAACAGAGGATTAGTAAGAAGGAAATACTCAGAAAAAATGAGGTACGAAGGTAAACTGGCCAAGAATATAAAGGAGGATAGTAAAAGCTTTTTTAGGTATGTCCAAGGCAAAAAAATGGTTAGGACAAAAATTGGGCCCTTGAAGACAGAAACAGGGGAATATATTACTGGGAACGAAGAAATGGCAGAGGAATTAACTGGGTACTTCAGATCTGTGTTCACTGGGGAAGACACTGAGGTAACAGTGGCTGAAGGCCCTGAACTGAAGGGAATTTCTATTTGCCAGGATTTGGTGTTGGAGAGACTGTTAGGTCTGAAGGTTGATAAGTCTCCGGGACCTGATGGCCTGCATCCCAGGGTACTGAAGGAGGTGGCTCGGGAAATCGTGGATGCGCTGGTGATTATTTTCCAGAGTTCAATAGAATCGGGGTCGGTTCCTGAGGATTGGAGGGCGGCTAATGTTGTGCCACTTTTTAAGAAGGGTGGGCGGGAGAAAGCAGGAAATTATAGACCAGTTAGTCTGACCTCAGTGGTGGGAAAGATGCTGGAGTCTATTATAAAGGATGAAATTACGGCACATCTGGATAATAGTAACAGGATAGGACAGAGTCAGCATGGATTTATGAAGGGGAAATCATGCTTGACTAATCTTCTTGAATTTTTTGAGGATGTAACTCGGAAGATGGACGAGGGAGATCCAGTGGATGTAGTGTACCTGGACTTTCAGAAAGCTTTTGATAAAGTCCCACACAAGAGGTTAGTGAGTAAAATTAGGGCGCACGGTATTGGGGGCAAAGTACTAGATTGGATAGAGAATTGGTTGGCTAATAGGAAACAAAGGGTAGTGATTAACGGCTCCATTTTGGAATGGCAGGCAGTGACCAGTGGGGTACCGCAGGGATCCGTGCTGGGACCGCAGCTTTTTACAATATATGTAAATGATATAGAAGATGGTATCAGCAATAACATTAGCAAATTTGCTGATGATACAAAGCTGGGTGGTAGGGTGAAATGTGATGAGGATGTTAGGAGATTACAGGGTGACCTGGACAGGTTAGGTGAGTGGGCAGATGCATGGCAGATGCAGTTTAATGTGGATAAATGTCTGGTTATCCACTTTGGTGGCAAGAACAGGAAGGCTGATTACTACCTCAATGGTATCAAATTAGGTAAAGAGGCAGTACAGAGAGATCTGGGTGTTCTTGTCCACCAGTCAATGAAGGCAAGCATGCAGGTACAGCAGGTCGTGAAGAAGGCTAATAGCATGCTGGCCTTCATAACAAGAGGGATTGAGTATAGAAGCAAAGAGGTGCTTCTGCAGCTGTACAGGGCCCCTGGTGAGACCACACCTGGAGTACTGTGTACAGTTCTGGTCTCCAAATTTGAGGAAAGACATTCTGGCTATTGAGGGAGTGCAGCGTAGGTTCACGAGGTCAATTCCTGGAATGGCAGGATTACCTTACACTGAAAGACTGAAGCGACTGGGCTTGTATACCCTTGAGTTTAGAAGACTGAGAGGGGATCTGATTGAAACGTATAGGATTATGAAAGGATTGGACACCCTGGCAGGAGGGAACATATTTCCGCTGATGGGGGGAGTGCCGAACCAGAGGACACAACTTAAAAATACGGGGTAGACCATTTAGGACAGAGATGAGGAGAAACTACTTCACCCAGAGAGTGGTGGCTGTGTGGAATGCTCTGCCCCAGAGGGCAGTGGGAGGCCCAGTCTCTGGATTCATTTCAGAAAGAATTGGATAGAGCTCTTAAAGATAGTGGAGTCAAGGGTTATGGAGCTAAGGCAGGAACAGGATACTGACTGGGAATGATCAGCCATGATCATATTGAATGGCAGTGCGGGCTCGAAGGGCTGAATGGCCTACTCCTGCATCTATTGTCTATTGTGAGAGACAGAAATGTTCAGAGGATGAGAGAGAGAGGGAGACAGAGACGTTCAGAGGATGAGAGAGAGAGGGAGACAGAGACGTTCAGAGGATGAGAGAGAGAGATTGAGACAGAGACGTTCAGAGGATGAGAGAGAGAGGGAGACAGAGACGTTCAGAGGATGAGAGAGAGAGGGAGACAGAGACGTTCAGAGGATGAGAGAGAGAGATTGAGACAGAGACGTTCAGAGGATGAGAGAGAGAGGGAGACAGAGACGTTCAGAGGATGAGAGAGAGAGGGAGACAGAGACGTTCAGCGGATGAGAGAGAGAGGGAGACAGAGACGTTCAGAGGATGAGAGAGAGAGATTGAGACAGAGACGTTCAGAGGATGAGAGAGAGAGGGAGACAGAGACGTTCAGAGGATGAGAGAGAGAGGGAGACAGAGACGTTCAGAGGATGAGAGAGAGAGGGAGACAGAGACGTTCAGAGGATGAGAGAGAGAGAGGGAGACAGAGACGTTCAGAGGATGAGAGAGAGAGGGAGACAGAGACGTTCAGAGGATGAGAGAGAGAGGGAGACAGAGACGTTCAGAGGATGAGAGAGAGAGAGGGAGACAGAGACGTTCAGAGGATGAGTGAATTAAACAGGAGGAAGGGACAGAAAAGAGATCTCAGAAAGTGAAAGAGAATGTGTGTAAACAGACGGGAAGGAGAGTGAAGGAATGTTTACAATTCACTCGACCAAGTTGCCCTGGGACTGCGCGTAGGTCAGCTCATCGAGTGGCTATTAAGGCAGGGGATAAAGCAGACGAGCATGTTCCCAGATTGGAACTGAGCTAAGACGCACACACACCCCCACAGCACTGACACGATGTGACAAGGGCACCGAGCGGGTCAAACCCAGATTAGCAGGATCTGCTAAACCGCTGGTGTGAGCGCACACGGTAATTCGCAGGGGGGTGGGGAGGGGTGGGGGGGGGGGGGGGTGAGTCAGCGCCAACTACCTGGCTGGGTCGGAGGGAAGCAGTTACATGGGCATAGCCAACTCCACCAGAACAGCCAGCGTTCCCCAAAACCCTGCACAACCCCCCTCCCCGCGGGGCAGGAGGCTGTGCACAGGAATAAACGGACTCTCAAATCTCATAGCAGCTCCCTGGGCGCTGACCCTCCCTCAGTGTGGGGCTCCCTCAGCACTGACCCTCCCACAGTGCGGGGCTCCCTCAGCACTGACCCTCCCACAGTGTGGGGCTCCCTCAGCGCTGACCCTCCCACAGTGTGGGGCTCCCTCAGCGCTGACCCTCCCACAGTGTGGGGCTCCCTCAGCGCTGACCCTCCCACAGTGTGGGGCTCCCTCAGCGCTGACCCTCCCACAGTGTGGGGCTCCCTCAGCGCTGACCCTCCCCACAGTGTGGGGCTCCCTCAGCGCTGACCCTCCCCACAGTGTGGGGCTCCCTCAGCGCTGACCCTCCCACAGTGTGGGGCTCCCTCAGCGCTGACCCTCCCCACAGTGTGGGGCTCCCTCAGCGCTGACCCTCCCACAGTGTGGGGCTCCCTCAGCGCTGACCCTCCCACAGTGCGGGGCTCCCTCAGCGCTGACCCTCCCCACAGTGTGGGGCTCCCTCGGCGCTGACCCTCCCCACAGTGCTGACCCTCCCCACAGTGTGGGGCTCCCTCAACGCTGACCCTCCCCACAGTGTGGGGCTCCCTCGGCGCTGACCCTCCCACAGTGTGGGGCTCCCTCAGCACTGACCCTCCCACTGTGTGGGGCTCCCTTAGCACTGACCCTCCCACAGTGTGGGGCTCCCTCAGCACTGACCCTCCCACAGTGTGGGGCTCCCTCAGCACTGACCCTCCCACCGTGCGGGGCTCCCTCAGCACTGACCCTCCCTCGGTGTGGGGCTCCCTTAGCACTGACCCTCCCACTGTGCGGGGCTCCCTCAGCACTGACCCTCCCACTGTGCGGGGCTCCCTCAGCACTGACCCTCCCACAGTGCGGGGCTCCCTCAGCACTGACCCGCCGACAGATGGATATTTCTCAGGTCCACCTGTGCCTGACTCTCTCAAGGGACGATGATCCGTCTGTTCCCCCGTGCTCTCAGCGTCTCTATCAGATGGAGTCCCGAGGGAGTGCTCTCGCTGCTACGGTGTTTACACAACTGAGTTGCTAAATGTCTCTCAGGAAGGCAATTATCTCGCCAAGGCACGCGCGCGCGCACACACACAAAACGCGGGATCTTCCTCAGCCT
Organism: Chiloscyllium punctatum; assembly: GCF_047496795.1. Taxonomy (NCBI): domain Eukaryota; kingdom Metazoa; phylum Chordata; class Chondrichthyes; order Orectolobiformes; family Hemiscylliidae; genus Chiloscyllium; species Chiloscyllium punctatum. The sequence continues at coordinate 4,101,458 of NC_092766.1, forward strand.
CCGCACACCCCTGTGTGCGATCTCTCCGAACCCCAGCACGCTCACCACGGCAAGGGGTAGAGGTAACGCCAGAGCGAACCCCCCCCCCCCCCCCCCCCCCGGGCCTTCAAACGCAAACTGGGCCGTGTCGTGATCGCTGTTGCCCGGAGTCTCCGATGCCACTACTGCAGACGCCTGGAGTGTTAGGATCGCTGTTGTCTAAAAACTCCCTCACTGCCTGCGACTGATTCACATCGCGCAACCTCAGCCCTCAAACAGTCTCCTCTCTGGATCCGCCCCCTCCTCAATCTATACATTAAGGCTGCCGTTAAATATCTGATGGCCCCTATACGTTAAGGGCTGCCATATCCTATAGAATACTACCGCTGGGTACTGATTACAGCACGGCACGCATCTGCATACGCCAACATATACGTTAACACGTATTCTTCACGTATATACGGGAGACTGTATATATCACCCAGCACAAAGCAAATCAATCACATTTACAGGCAGCTTATAGGGAAGGTATACAGCATCATATACAACAAGTTATATACGTTCCCACATGTACAATTATAATCTTCACCAGTCTCCCCACAAACCCAGCCCCCTCCACCGCAAACCCCCCCCCTCCCTCCAATCCCATCCTCCAAGACCCCAATCCCCCTCCTCCCTCCAATCCCCTCCTCCCTCAAGTCCCCTCCTCCCTCCAGACCCCAAATCCCTCAAACCCATCAAGATCTGAAGACCCCGACTCCCTCAAGATCCCAAATCCTTCAAGATCCTAAACCTAACTCCCTCATGACCCCAGCATTTTCAAGATCCTAACCGCCCTCAAGACCCCAATCCCTTCAAGATCCCAACTCCTTCAAGATCCCCACTCCCTCCAAGATCCCAACTCCCTCAAGACCCCAATCCCGTCAAGATCCCAACTCCCTCAAGACCCCAAACCCTTCAAGATCCCCACTCCCTCCAAGACCCCAAACCCTTCAAGATCCCCACTCCCTCCAAGACCCCAAACCCTTCAAGATCCCCACTCCCTCCAAGATCCCAACTCCCTCAAGACCCCAATCCCGTCAAGATCCCAACTCCCTCAAGACCCCAAACCCTTCAAGATCCCCACTCCCTCCAAGACCCCAAACCCTTCAAGATCCCCACTCCCTCCAAGATCCCAAACCCTTCAAGATCCCCACTCCCAAGACCCCAAACCCTTCAAGATCCCAACTCCCTCAAGACCCCAAACCCTTCAAGATCCCCACTCCCTCCAAGACCCCAATCCCTTCAAGATCCCAACTCCCTCAAGACCCCAAACCCTTCAAGATCCCCACTCCCTCCAAGACCCCAATCCCTTCAAGATCCCAACTCCCTCAAGACCCCAAACCCTTCAAGATCCCCACTCCCTCCAAGACCCCAATCCCTTCAAGATCCCAACTCCCTGAAGACCCCAAACCCTTCAAGATCCCCACTCCCAAGACCCCAAACCCTTCAAGATCCCAACTCCCTCCAAGACCCCAATCCCTTCAAAATCCCAACTCCCTCAAGACCCCAAACCCTTCAAGATCCTCAACCTAACTCCCCCATGACCCCAACTCTCTCAAGACCCCAAACCCTTCAAGATCCCCACTCCCAAGACCCCAACCCCCTCAAGACCCCTCCCCCCCAAGAGGAAGGAAGGAGGGAAGTGGGGTGGGGTTACCGTGGGTGTAGATGTTGCCCAGCTCGTTGTGGAGGTAGAAGAGGCTGCGGAGGCACCCCCCCAGGGGGGAGGCGGGTCGGTACCCGGTCAGGACGTACTTATTGAACTGCAAGTGCGGGGGGCTACTGGCCCAGTCCAGGAGCTGAGGGCCGCTCAGCACCACCATTAAATAAAATTGATCCAGATATAACCAATTGGTATTTGCTTTGGTGGGCGGGAAAATATAATACTAAAAAATAATTTAACGATTCCCCTCCCGCGACCCCATCACTCGACGGCTTTTTGAATTTGATGAGGTAAAGTGCAAGTCGGATTTTCCCCCACGGCCGTTTTCCTCTTTAAAATTAGATAAAATCCTTAAAAATTGTGGGTTTTCCCGCCGTTTTCACCCCCCTCCCTCCCCCCCCCCCCCCCGCCCCCGCGCACTCCATCCGGCCGTTTTTTTTTCAAATCCTAACGGTCGCAACCGCCACCGCGCGAGATGGAAGGTTGGGGCGGGGCGGAGGTGGGGTGGGGGGGTCGCTGCGCGGAGCTGGTTGGTGCGCGCGGCTGCCCGTCAAGGGCCGGCGGTCTCGCCATTGGCTGCGGCGCCGGTCGGTCGCCGCTAAGGCCCGCCCCCCCCACTCTCTCGCTCGCTCGCTCCCGTCTGTTCACTGGGCCACGACCCATCCCACACCGCCCGCGCCCATTGGACGCTCCCGCCGTCCGTCAGGGTCTGAGGCCCGCCCCTCGCTCCTTCCCAATTGGAGGTGCCGGAGCCCCGGTCGCGGTCAAGACCCGCCCCTCCGCTCTCGCCGATGGACCGCCGGAGTGTCAATCAGGGCCAACGCCGCACCTCCCAGCCCCATTGGATCGAGCATCTGCCGGTCAGGGATAAGACCCGCCCCTGTGTGTCCCCCATTGGAGCGATCGGATATCCAAGACCCACCCACCTCTCCCGCAATGAATCAGTCAGATGTCAATCTGAGCCAAGACCCACCCCTGTCCCGCTCCCTCTCCCCCATTGGTCCAATCATGCCATGGTCAAAACGAAGCCCTGTCTCTCCCATTGGGTGTCTGTTCGCACGATGACCTTCCCCGTCTGCTGTCATTGGACCAGCGGGCTGTCAGTCACGGACAAGCCCCGATTGGGCAGTTCTGCTGTCAGTTAGTGTGATGACCCACCCAGTCTGCTCTCATTGGACCAGACGGCAGTCACTCATGGGCAAGGCCCACCCCCTTCACTCTAATTGGGTTGTCAGATGTCAGTCAGCCGGCTGACCAGCTGCACTCTGTCCCCATTGGTCGGGTCTGCTGTGTAAACCCGCCCCCCCATCCACCACCATGGCTGAGCTGGGCCAGGAGGCCGAGGCCTTCAGCCCGGGCTGTTTCCATGGTGACTGACCCCCGCCATTCCTCCCCCTGATCACCACGATCCAGTTGCACGGAACGGTCCGTGTTGATCCGTACAGGGGGGTGGGGGTGGGGAACGCTGGTCTGAGAGACCCCTTGCTGCACCTCGCTGGGTGTATATAGCACGGCGTGGGCGGGGTCAGGAGGGGCACTCGGAGAGACGGGCCTAGGACGTCAACGCCGGGACCACGCCCGGGGAGGTGTGCGCTCGTCCGCGGGGGTCCCGCTGCGCTCAAAGTGCCCGAAACAAGGAATTTCGCCAATCTCAGACCCAAGCGGCAGCGAGCGGGATTGATGGACCCGCCCTACCGGGTCAGGACACGGCGTCCACTCCATAAAATGGACGGGGAGAGGAGCGGCAAATCTCCGGAAAGCAGAGGGGACTTTGCCACCTCCTCCTCCTCCTCCTCCTCCCTCTGCCAGCGGTCGCGGACCGGCCCCTCGACACTCCCGCCACAGGACAATTCCCAACTCGAGCAAAGACCTAGGTCCAAGCGACCGGCCGGCAGAGAAATCGCCAGCTCATTGGCCTTGAGGAGCGAGTGAGCGGGGAAATCGAGTGACCGAGGAAATCGAGTTAGCGACCGGCGAGACTCCACGCTGGATTCGGCGTCGCGAACCATAGCCCTTTGAATGTTGGCGTCACAAGGTCGGCAGGGGTGGCTTTTAGCAGGCTCGCCTTCATGGCTCAGGGCCTTTGGAGAATCGAGGCGTCACCTTCGAGGTTGCAACAGGAAGGGGGTGCGGAAAGCTAACATCCAGAGGCCAGCTGGGAATAGCGTCATTCGCAGGAGCTCTTACCGTAACTAGGATGGGGAAGGAATCTCCTCTCTTCGCGAGAGAGAGGTCCTCTTACTCTGGGGGTCGGGGTGAACCTGAGCACTCCTGCCTCAAGGCTGAGATTCCCAATCATTCGGTGAATCGAGGATTCGTATTTCGGAGTGTTTGATGGGGGGGAAAGCTGCAGAGGGAGCTTCACTCCATACCTAACCCCGTGCTGTCTCTGTCCCTGGGAGTGTTTGATGGGGGAACAGTGTAGAGGGAGCTTTACTCTGTATCTAACCTCGTGCTGTCCCTGTCCCTGTCCCTGTCCCTGGGAGTGTTTGATGGGGGGACAGTGTAGATGGAGCTTTATTCTGTATCTAACCCGGTGCTGTCTCTGTCCCTGGGAGTGTTTGACGGGAGAGTCATAGAGATGTACAGCACGGAAACAGACCCTTCGGTCCTACCCTGTCCATGCTGACCCAGACATCACACCCCAATCTCGTCCCATCTGCCAGCACCCGGCCCATATCCCTCCAAACCCTTCCTATTCATATACCCATCCAAATACCTCTTAAATACTGTAATTGTCCCAGACTCCACCACATCCTCTGGCAGCTCATTCCACACACGTACCACCCTCTGGGTGAAAAAGTTGCCCCTTAGGTCCCTTTTATATCTTTTCCCTCTCCCCCTAAACCTATGCCCCTCTAGTTCTGGACTCCCCCACCCCAGGGGGAAAAGACTTTGCCTATTTTCCCTTTCCATGCCCCCCTCGTGATTTTATAAACCTCTATAAGGTCACCCCTCAGCCTCCGACGCTCCAGGGAAAACAGCCCCAGCCTGTTCAGCCTCTCCCTGTAGCTCAAACCCTCCAACCCTGGCAACCTCCTTGTAAATCTTTTCTGAACCTTTTCAGTTTCCCAACATCTTTCCGATAGGAAGGAGACCAGAATTACACACAATATTCCAACAGTGGCCCCTAACCAATGTCCTGTACAGCCGCAACATGACCCTCCCAACTCCTGTACTCAATACTCTGACCAATAAAGGAAAGCATACCAAACGCTGCCTTCACTATCCTATCGACCTGCGACTCCACTTTCAAGGAGCTATGAACCTGCACTCCAAGGTCTCTTTGTTCAGCAACACTCCCCAGGACCTTCCCATTAAGTGTATAAGTCCTGCTAAGATTTGCTTTCCCAAAATGCAGCACCTCGCATTTATCTGAATTAAACTCCATCTGCCACTTCTCAGCCCATTGGCCCATCTGGTCCAGATACTGTTGTAATCTGAGGTAACCCTCTTCGCTGTCCACTACACCTCCAATTTTGGGGTCATCTGTAAACTTACTAACTGTACCTCTTATACTCGCATCCAAATCATTTATATAAATGACAAAAAGTAGAGGGCCCAGCACCGATCCTTGTGGCACTCCACTGGTCACAGGCCTCCAGTCTGAAAAACAACCCTCCCCCACCACCCTCTGTCTTCGACCTTTGAGCCAGTTCTGTATCCAAATGGCTAGTTCTCCCTGTATTCTGTGAGATCTAACCTTGCTCACCAGTCTCCCATGGGGAACCTTGTCGAACGCCTTACTGAAGTCCACATAGATCACATCTACCGCTCTGCCCTCATCAATCCTCATTGTTACTTCTTCAAAAAAACTCAATCAACTTTGTGAGACATGATTTCCCACGCACAAAGCCATGTTGGCTATCCCTAATCAGTCCTTGCCTTTCCAAATACATGTACATCCTTTCCCTCAGGATTCCCTCCAACAACTTGCCCACCATTGAGGTCAGGCTCACCGGTCTATAGTCCCCTGGCTTGTCTTTACCGCCCTTCTTAAACAGTGGCACCACGTTTGCCAACCTCCAGTCTTCCGGCACATCACCTGTGACTATCGATGATACAAATATCTCAGCAAGGGGGAGCTTTACTCTGTATCTAACCCCGTGCTGCCCCCATCCTGGGAGTGTTTGTTGGGGGGGGGACAGTGTAGAGGGAGCTTTACTCTGTATCTAACCCCGTGCTGTCCCTGTCCCTGGGATGGGGGGGGCAGTGTAGAGGGAGCTTTACTCTGTCTCTAACCCCGTGCTGTCCCTGTCCCTGGCAGTGTTTGGAGACGGTGTAGAGAGGGCTTTGCATGCCTTTGAAAGGAGTAGAGCGAGCTTTCCTTTCGGTTGACGTTCAGTTGAAAAGACTGAAGACAGCTCAAATTGAAAAAGTAGAAACGCTTTATTTACAGTTTAAAAAAGGCGGGAAAATAGCCTCGTGGAGAGTGTCGGATCAATGACTGAATGGGCTGAGTGGCCTCGTCCTGTTCCTGTCAGGAACAAGTCACTGAGTGGTTTGTGCCAAAGACGGTTAATTTCCCAAACATTTTTTCCAGCCTGCGTCTGTCTCTCTCTCTCCCTCTCTCTGCGTGCGTAAAGTCGGACTTTTGTAACATCAGCAAAGACACGCTCAGAGTCATCGCCCTTGGTATGAATGTGCCCAAAGTGTGAAAGACATGGTGGGTGGGGAACGCGCTCAACAAGCGCTTGCAGAGATGACGTCTTCCCAGGTCCACGGTCGTCAAGTTCCAGCCTACTTTTCCTCAGGGATTTACCAATTCCTTGGCAGAGGCACAGAGCATCTGGTCCTCATCCTGTGAAGTCTCTGCTCAAAGGCGACAGATGGGGGGGGAGAAAGAGAGAGAGAGAGAGAGACAACACTCCCTCGACACGGGGTCCAAAGGTGGTTTCACACAGAGAATAACAGATACCCCGGGGAGGGATTACAGACCAGAATCTAATCGAGGGGTTCGTGGGGGGGGGTTTATATACAGAATAACAGATACCCCGGGGAGGGAGTTACAGACTGGAATCTAATCGAGGGGTTCGGGGAGGTTTATATACAGAATAACAGATACCCCGGGGAGGGAGTTACAGACTGGAATCTAATCGAGGGGTTCGGGGGGGTTTATATACAGAATAACAGATACCCCGGGAGGGAGTTACAGACTGGAATCTAATCGAGGGGTTCGGGGGGGTTATATACAGAATAACAGATACCCCGTGGAGGGAGTTACAGACTGGAATCGAATCGAGGGGTTCAGGGGGGTTTATATGCAGAATAACAGATACCCCGGGAGGGAGTTACAGAGTGGAATCTAATCGAGGGGTTCGAGGGGTGGTTTATATACAGAATAACAGATACCCCGGGGAGGGAGTTACAGACTGGAATCTAATCGAGAAGTTCGGGGGGTTTATATACAGAATAACAGATACCCCGGCGAGGGAGTTACAGACTGGAATCTAATCGACGGGTTCAGGGGGGTTTATATACATAATAACAGCTCCCGGGGAGGGAGTTACAGACTGGAATCTAATCGAGGGGTTCGGGGGGGTTTATATACAGAATAACAGATACCCCGGGAGGGAGTTACAGACTGGAATCTAATCGAGGGGTTCAGGGGGGGTTTATATACAGAATAACAGATACCCCGGGGAGGGAGTTACAGACTGGAATCTAATCGAGGGGTTCGGGGGGGGTTTATATACAGAATAACAGATACCCCGGGGGAGGGAGTTACAGACTGGAATCTAATCGAGGGGTGCAGGGGGGTTTATATACAGAATAAGATACCCCGGGGAGGGAGTTACAGACTGGAATCTAATCGAGGGGTTCGGGGGGGGTTTATATACAGAATAACAGATACCCAGGGGAGGGAGTTACAGACTGGAATCTAATCGAGGGGTTCGGGGGGGTTTATATACAGAATAACAGATACCCCGGGGAGGGAGTTACAGACTGGAATCTAATCGAGGGGTTCGGGGGGGGTTTATATACAGAATAACAGATACCACGGGGAGGGAGTTACAGACTGGAATCTAATCGAGGGGTTCGGGGGGGTTTATATACAGAATAACAGATACCCCGGGGAGGGAGTTACAGACTGGAATCTAATCGAGGGGGGGTTTATATACAGAATAACAGATACCCCGGGGAGGGAGTTACAGACTGGAATCTAATCGAGGGGTTCGGGGGGGTTTATATACAGAATAACAGATACCCCGGGGAGGGAGTTACAGACTGGAATCTAATCGAGGGGTTCGGGGGGGGGGGGTTTATATACAGAATAACAGCTCCCCCCGGGGTGGGAGTTACAGACTGGAATCTAATTGAGGGGTTCGGGGTGGGGTTTATATATAGAATAACAGATATCCCGGGGAGGGAGTTACAGACTGGAATCTAATCGAGGGGTTCGGGGGGGTTTATATACAGATTAACAGATACCCCGGGGAGGGAGTTACAGACTGGAATCTAATCGAGGGGGGGTTTATATACAGAATAACAGCTCCCCCCGGGGAGGGAGTTACAGACTGGAATCTAATCGAGGGGTTCGGGGTGGTTTATATACAGATTAACAGATACCCCGGGGAGGGAGTTACAGACTGGAATCTAATCGAGGGGTGGTTTATATACAGATTAACAGATACCCCGGGGAGGGAGTTACAGACTGGAATCTAATCGAGGGGGGGTTTATATACAGATTAACAGATACCCCGGGGAGGGAGTTACAGACTGGAATCTAATCGAGGGGGGGTTTATATACAGATTAACAGATACCCCGGGGAGGGAGTTACAGACTGGAATCTAATCGAGGGGGGGTTTATATACAGATTAACAGATACCCCGGGGAGGGAGTTACAGACTGGAATCTAATCGAGGGGGGGTTTATATACAGAATAACAGATACCCCGGGGGAGGGAGTTACAGACTGGAATCTAATCGAGGGGTTCGGGGGGGTTTATATACGGAATAACAGATACCCCGGGGGGGGAGTTACAGACTGGAATCTAATCGAGGGGTTCGGGGGGGGGTGTATATACAGAATAACAGATACCCCGGGGAGGGAGTTACAGACTGGAATCTAATCGAGGGGTTCGGGGGGGGTTTATATACAGAATAACAGATACCCCGGGGAGGGAGTTACAGACTGGAATCTAATCGAGGGGTTCGGGGGGGGTTTATATACAGAATAACAGATACCCCGGGGGAGGGAGTTACAGACTGGAATCTAATCGAGGGGTGCAGGGGGGTTTATATACAGAATAAGATACCCCGGGGAGGGAGTTACAGACTGGAATCTAATCGAGGGGTTCGGGGGGGGTTTATATACAGAATAACAGATACCCAGGGGAGGGAGTTACAGACTGGAATCTAATCGAGGGGTTCGGGGGGGTTTATATACAGAATAACAGATACCCCGGGGAGGGAGTTACAGACTAGAATCTAATCGAGGGGTTCGGGGGGGGTTTATATACAGAATAACAGATACCACGGGGAGGGAGTTACAGACTGGAATCTAATCGAGGGGTTCGGGGGGGGTTTATATACAGAATAACAGATACCACGGGGAGGGAGTTACAGACTGGAATCTAATCGAGGGGTTCGGGGGGGTTTATATACAGAATAACAGATACCCCGGGGAGGGAGTTACAGACTGGAATCTAATCGAGGGGGGGTTTATATACAGAATAACAGATACCCCGGGGAGGGAGTTACAGACTGGAATCTAATCGAGGGGTTCGGGGGGGTTTATATACAGAATAACAGATACCCCGGGGAGGGAGTTACAGACTGGAATCTAATCGAGGGGTTCGGGGGGGGGGGGTTTATATACAGAATAACAGCTCCCCCCGGGGTGGGAGTTACAGACTGGAATCTAATTGAGGGGTTCGGGGTGGGGTTTATATATAGAATAACAGATATCCCGGGGAGGGAGTTACAGACTGGAATCTAATCGAGGGGGGGTTTATATACAGAATAACAGATACCCCGGGGAGGGAGTTACAGACTGGAATCTAATCGAGGGGTTCAGGGGGGTTTATATACAGAATAACAGATATCCCGGGGAGGGAGTTACAGACTGGAATCTAATCGAGGGGTTCGGGGGGGTTTATATACAGATTAACAGATACCCCGGGGAGGGAGTTACAGACTGGAATCTAATCGAGGGGGGGTTTATATACAGAATAACAGCTCCCCCCGGGGAGGGAGTTACAGACTGGAATCTAATCGAGGGGTTCGGGGTGGTTTATATACAGATTAACAGATACCCCGGGGAGGGAGTTACAGACTGGAATCTAATCGAGGGGTGGTTTATATACAGATTAACAGATACCCCGGGGAGGGAGTTACAGACTGGAATCTAATCGAGGGGGGGTTTATATACAGATTAACAGATACCCCTGGGAGGGAGTTACAGACTGGAATCTAATCGAGGGGGGGTTTATATACAGATTAACAGATACCCCGGGGAGGGAGTTACAGACTGGAATCTAATCGAGGGGGGGTTTATATACAGATTAACAGATACCCCGGGGAGGGAGTTACAGACTGGAATCTAATCGAGGGGGGGTTTATATACAGAATAACAGATACCCCGGGGGAGGGAGTTACAGACTGGAATCTAATCGAGGGGTTCGGGGGGGTTTATATACGGAATAACAGATACCCCGGGGAGGGAGTTACAGACTGGAATCTAATCGAGGGGTTCGGGGTGGGGTTTATATACAGAATAACAGATACCCCGGGGAGGGAGTTACAGACTGGAATCTAATCGAGGGGTTCGGGGGGGGGGTTTATATACAGAATAACAGATACCCCGGGGAGGGAGTTACAGACTGGAATCTAATCGAGGGGTTCGGGGTGGGGTTTATATACAGAATAACAGATACCCCGGGGAGGGAGTTACAGACTGGAATCTAATCGAGGGGTTCGGGGGGGGTTTATATACAGAATAACAGATACCACGGGGAGGGAGTTACAGACTGGAATCTAATCGAGGGGTTCGGGGGGGTTTATATACAGAATAACAGATACCCCGGGGAGGGAGTTACAGACTGGAATCTAATCGAGGGGTTCGGGGTGGGGTTTATATACAGAATAACAGATACCCCGGGGAGGGAGTTACAGACTGGAATCTAATCGAGGGGTTCAGGGTGGTTTATATACAGAATAACAGATACCCGGAGGGAGTTACAGACTGGAATCTTATCGAGGGGTTCGGGGGGGGGTTTACATACAGAATAATAGCTCCCCCCGGGGAGGGAGTGACAGACTGGAAGGGGAGGCTAGCTGCTGGAAATGAGGGAATTGAGTGAGAAGCCGCTGGTAACCATCAGCTCCCCATCGCCGTCTCCCCCAGACGCAGGCCGGCTGCCTGTTGGTGCAGTCTCTCTGCACGTCACCACACGCGTGTGCTTATAAACCACCGTCCAAACATTCCTGGAGGGGCAGGCGGTGTCATCGTCCTCCTCCTCCAGCCTCTCGATCAGCGCCACTCCAGTAGCCTTCCCCTGTCTGTACACACAACTCCTGAGAGGGAACAGAGAGGGTCAGGGGACATTATCTCCCACATACCGTAACTTCCACAGGTCCCAGAGAGAGAGAGGGGGGAAAGGACAGTGTATCTAACACACCCCGGTCCCAGAGAGAGAGGGGGGAAAGGACAGTGTATCTAACACACCCCGGTCCCAGAGAGAGAGAGAGAGAGGGGGGAAAGGACAGTGTATCTAACACACCCCGGTCCCAGAGAGAGAGGGGGGAAAGGACAGTGTATCTAACACACCCCGGTCTCAGAGAGAGGGGGGAAAGGACAGTGTATCTAACACACCCCGGTCCCAGAGAGAGAGAGGGGGGAAAGGACAGTGTATCTAACACACCCCGGTCCCAGAGAGAGAGAGGGGGGAAAGGACAGTGTATCTAACACACCCCGGTCCCAGAGAGAGAGGGGGGGAAAGGACAGTGTATCTAACACACCCCAGTCCCAGAGAGAGAGGGGGGAAAGGACAGTGTATCTAACACACCCCGGTCCCAGAGAGAGAGGGGGGAAAGGACAGTGTATCTAACACACCCCGGTCCCAGAGAGAGAGAGAGGGGGGGAAAGGACAGTGTATCTAACACACCCCGGTCCCAGAGAGAGAGGGGAAAGGACAGTGTATCTAACACACCCCGGTCCCAGAGAGAGAGAGGGGAAAGGACAGTGTATCTAACACACCCCGGTCCCGGAGAGAGAGAGAGGGGGAAAGGACAGTGTATCTGACACACCCCGGTCCCAGAGAGAGAGGGGAAAGGACAGTGTATCTAACACACCCCGGTCCCAGAGAGAGAGAGAGGGGGGGAAAGGACAGTGTATCTAACACACCCCGGTCCCAGAGAGAGAGGGGAAAGGACAGTGTATCTAACACACCCCGGTCCCAGAGAGAGAGAGGGGAAAGGACAGTGTATCTGACACACCCCGGTCCCAGAGAGAGAGGGGAAAGGACAGTGTATCTAACACACCCCGGTCCCAGAGAGAGAGAGGGGAAAGGACAGTGTATCTAACACACCCCGGTCCCAGAGAGAGAGGGGAAAGGACAGTGTATCTAACACACCCCGGTCCCAGAGAGAGAGAGGGGAAAGGACAGTGTATCTGACACACCCCGGTCCCAGAGAGAGAGGGGAAAGGACAGTGTATCTTACACACCCCGGTCCCAGAGAGAGAGAGGGGAAAGGACAGTGTATCTAACACACCCCGGTCCCAGAGAGGGGGGGGAAAGGACAGTGTATCTAACACACCCCGGTCCCAGAGAGAGAGAGGGGGGAAAGGACAGTGTATCTAACACACCCCGGTCCCAGAGAGAGAGAGAGGGGGGGAAAGGACAGTGTATCTAACACACCCCGGTCCCAGAGAGAGAGGGGAAAGGACAGTGTATCTAACACACCCCGGTCCCAGAGAGAGAGAGGGGAAAGGACAGTGTATCTAACACACCCCAGCCCCAGAGAGAGAGAGAGGGGGGAAAAGGACAGTGTATCTAACACACCCCGGTCCCAGAGAGAGAGAGAGGGGGGAAAAGGACAGTGTATCTAACACACCCCGGTCCCAGAGAGAGAGAGAGGGGGGAAAAGGACAGTGTATATAACACACCCCGGTCCCAGAGAGAGAGAGAGGGGGGAAAAGGACAGTGTATATAACACACCCCGGTCCCAGAGAGAGAGGGGAAAGGACAGTGTATCTAACACACCCCGGTCCCAGAGACAGAGAGGGGAAAGGACAGTGTATCTAACACACCCCGGTCCCAGAGAGAGAGGGGGGAAAGGACAGTGTATCTAACACACCCCGGTCCCAGAGAGAGAGGGGGAAAGGTCAGTGTATCTAACACAGCCCGGCCCCAGAGAGAGAGGGGGGGGGAAAGGACAGTGTATCTAACACACCCCGGTCCCAGAGAGAGAGGGGGGAAAGGACAGTGTATCTAACACACCCCGGTCCCAGAGAGAGAGGGGAAAGGACAGTGAATCTAACACACCCCGGTCCCAGAGAGAGAGAGAGGGGGGAAAGGACAGTGTATCTAACACACCCCGGTCCCAGAGAGGGGGGGGAAAGGACAGTGTATCTAACACACCCCGGTCCCAGAGAGAGAGGGGGGAAAGGACAGTGTATCTAACACACCCCGGTCCCAGAGAGAGACGGGAAAGGACAATGTATCTAACACACCCCGGTCCCAGAGAGAGAGAGAGGGGGGGAAAGGACAGTGTATCTAACACACCCCGGTCCCAGAGAGAGAGAGAGAGGGGAAAGGACAGTGTATCTAACACACCCCGGTCCCAGAGAGAGAGAGAGGGGGGGAAAGGACAGTGTATCTAACACACCCCGGTCCCAGAGAGAGAGAGAGGGGAAAGGACAGTGTATCTAACACACCCCGGTCCCAGAGAGAGAGAGGGGGGAAAGGACAGTGTATCTAACACACCCCGGTCCCAGAGAGAGAGAGAGGGGGGGAAAGGACAGTGTATCTAACACACCCCGGTCCCAGAGAGAGAGAGAGAGGGGAAAGGACAGTGAATCTAACACACCCCGGTCCCAGAGAGAGGGGGGAAAGGACAGTGTATCTAACACACCCCGGTCCCAGAGAGAGAGGGGGGAAAGGACAGTGTATCTAACACACCCCGGTCCCAGAGAGAGAGAGGGGGGGGAAAAGGACAGTGTATCTAACACACCCCGGTCCCAGAGAGAGAGAGAGGGAGGGGGGAAAGGACAGTGTATCGAACACACCCCGGTCCCAGAGAGATGGGGGGTTAAGGACAGTGTATCTAACACACCCCGGTCCCAGAGAGAGAGGGGGGAAAGGACAGTGTATCTAACACACCCCGGTCCCAGAGAGAGAGAGGGGGGAAAGGACAGTGTATCTAACACACCCCGGTCCCAGAGAGAGAGGGGGGAAAGGGCAGTGTATCTAACACACCCCGGTCCCAGAGAGAGAGGGGGGAAAGGACAGTGTATCTAACACACCCCGGTCCCAGAGAGAGAGAGGGGAAAGGACAGTGTATCTAACACACCCCGGTCCCAGAGAGAGAGAGGGGGGAAAGGACAGTGTATCTAACACACCCCGGTCTCAGAGAGAGGGGGGAAAGGACAGTGTATCTCACACACCCCGGTCCCAGAGAGAGAGAGGGGGGAAAGGACAGTGTATCTAACACACCCCGGTCCCAGAGAGAGAGAGGGGGGAAAGGACAGTGTATCTTACACACCCCAGTCCCAGAGAGAGAGAGGGGAAAGGACAGTGTATCTAACACACCCCGGTCCCAGAGAGAGAGGGGAAAGGACAGTGTATCTCACACACCCCGGTCCCAGAGAGAGAGAGGGGGGAAAGGACAGTGTATCTAACACACCCCGGTCCCAGAGAGAGAGAGGGGGGAAAGGACAGTGTATCTGACACACCCCGGTCCCAGAGAGAGAGGGGAAAGGACAGTGTATCTTACACACCCCAGTCCCAGAGAGAGAGAGGGGAAAGGACAGTGTATCTAACACACCCCGGTCCCAGAAAGAGAGGGGGGGGAAAGGGCAGTGTATCTAACACACCCCGGTCCCAGAGAGGGGGGGGAAAGGACAGTGTATCTAACACACCCCAGTCCCAGAGAGAGAGGGGGGAAAGGACAGTGTATCTAACACACCCCAGTCCCAGAGAGAGAGGGGGGAAAGGACAGTGTATCTAACACACCCCGGTCCCAGAGAGAGAGAGAGGGGGGGAAAGGACAGTGTATCTAACACACCCCGGTCCCAGAGAGAGAGGGGAAAGGACAGTGTATCTAACACACCCCGGTCCCAGAGAGAGAGGGGGGGAAAGGACAGTGTATCTAACACACCCCGGTCCCAGAGAGAGAGGGGAAAGGACAGTGTATCTAACACACCCCGGTCCCAGAGAGAGAGGGGAAAGGACAGTGTATCTAACACACCCCGGTCCCAGAGAGAGGGGGGAAAGGACAGTGTATCTAACACACCCCGGTCCCAGAGAGAGAGAGAGGGGGGAAAAGGACAGTGTATCTAACACACTCCGGTCCCAGAGAGAGAGAGAGAGGGGAAAGGACAGTGTATCTAACACACCCCGGTCCCAGGGAGAGAGGGGGGAAAGGACAGTGTATCTAACACACCCCGGTCCCAGAGAGAGAGAGGGGGGAAAGGACAGTGTATCTAACACACCCCGGTCCCAGAGAGAGAGGGGGGAAAGGACAGTGTATCTAACACACCCCGGTCCCAGAGAGAGGGGGGAAAGGACAGTGTATCTAACACACCCCGGACCCAGAGAGAGAGAGAGGGGGGAAAGGACAGTGTATCTAACACACCCCGGTCCCAGAGAGAGAGAGGGGGGGGGGGAAAGGACAGTGTATCTAACACACCCCAGTCCCAGAGAGAGAGAGAGAGAGGGGGGAAAGGACAGTGTATATAACACACCCCGGTCCCAGAGAGAGAGGGGGGAAAGGACAGTGTATCTAACACACCCCGGTCCCAGAGAGAGAGGGGGGAAAGGACAGTGTATCTGACACACCCCGGTCCCAGAGAGAGGGGGGGGAAAGGACAGTGTATCTAACACACCCCGGTCCCAGAGAGAGAGAGGGGAAAGGACAGTGTATCAAACACACCCCAGCCCCAGAGAGAGAGGGGGGAAAGGACAGTGTATCTAACACACCCCGGTCCCAGAGAGAGAGGGGAAAGGACAGTGTATCTAACACACCCCGGTCCCAGAGAGAGGGGGGAAAGGACAGTGTATCTAACACACCCCGGTCCCAGAGAGAGAGAGAGGGGGGAAAAGGACAGTGTATCTAACACACCCCGGTCCCAGAGAGAGAGAGAGAGGGGAAAGGACAGTGTATCTAACACACCCCGGTCCCAGGGAGAGAGGGGGGAAAGGACAGTGTATCTAACACACCCCGGTCCCAGAGAGAGAGAGGGGGGGGGGGAAAGGACAGTGTATCTAACACACCCCGGTCCCAGGGAGAGAGGGGGGAAAGGACAGTGTATCTAACACACCCCGGTCCCAGGGAGAGAGGGGGGAAAGGACAGTGTATCTAACACACCCCGGTCCCAGAGAGAGAGGGGGGAAAGGACAGTGTATCTAACACACCCCGGTCCCAGAGAGAGGGGGGAAAGGACAGTGTATCTAACACACCCCGGACCCAGAGAGAGAGAGAGGGGGGAAAGGACAGTGTATCTAACACACCCCGGTCCCAGAGAGAGAGAGGGGGGGGGGGAAAGGACAGTGTATCTAACACACCCCAGTCCCAGAGAGAGAGAGAGAGAGGGGGGAAAGGACAGTGTATATAACACACCCCGGTCCCAGAGAGAGAGGCGGGAAAGGACAGTGTATCTAACACACCCCGGTCCCAGAGAGAGAGGGGGGAAAGGACAGTGTATCTGACACACCCCGGTCCCAGAGAGAGGGGGGGGAAAGGACAGTGTATCTAACACACCCCGGTCCCAGAGAGAGGGGGGAAAGGACAGTGTATCTAACACACCCCGGACCCAGAGAGAGAGAGAGAGGGGAAAGGACAGTGTATCCAACACACCCCGGTCCCAGAGAGAGAGGGGGGGAAAGGACAGTGTATCTAACACACCCCGGTCCCAGAGAGAGAGGGGGGAAAGGACAGTGTATCTAACACACCCCGGTCCCAGAGAGAGGGGGGAAAGGACAGTGTATCTAACACACCCCGGACCCAGAGAGAGAGAGAGAGGGGAAAGGACAGTGTATCCAACACACCCCGGTCCCAGAGAGAGAGAGGGGGAAAGGACAGTGTATCTAACACCCCCGGACCCAGAGAGAGAGAGAGAGGGGAAAGGACAGTGTATCTAACACACCCCGGTCCCAGAGAGAGGGGGGAAAGGACAGTGTATCTAACACACCCCGGACCCAGAGAGAGAGAGAGAGGGGAAAGGACAGTGTATCCAACACACCCCGGTCCCAGACAGAGAGAGGGGGAAAGGACAGTGTATCCAACACACCCCGGTCCCAGAGAGAGAGAGGGGGAAAGGACAGTGTATCTAACACACCCCGGTCCCAGAGAGAGAGGGGGGAAAGGACAGTGTATCTAACACACCCCGGACCCAGAGAGAGAGAGAGAGGGGAAAGGACAGTGTATCCAACACACCCCGGTCCCAGAGAGAGAGAGGGGGAAAGGACAGTGTATCTAACACACCCCGGTCCCAGAGAGAGAGGGGGGAAAGGACAGTGTATCTAACACACCCCGGTCCCAGAGAGAGGGGGGAAAGGACAGTGTATCTAACACACCCCGGACCCAGAGAGAGAGAGAGAGGGGAAAGGACAGTGTATCCAACACACCCCGGTCCCAGAGAGAGAGAGGGGGAAAGGACAGTGTATCTAACACACCCCGGTCCCAGAGAGAGAGAGAGGGGGAAAGGACAGTGTATCTAACACACCCCGGTCCCAGAGAGAGGGGGGGGAAAGGACAGTGTATCTAACACACCCCGGTCCCAGAGAGAGAGAGGGGCGTAAGGACAGTGTATCTAACACACCCCGGTCCCTGAGAGAGAGAGAGAGCGGGGGGAAAGGACAGTGTATCTAACACACCCCAGTCCCAGAGAGAGAGGGGGAAAGGACAGTGTATCTAACACACCCCGGTCCCAGAGAGAGAGAGAGGAAAGGACAGTGTATCGAACACACCCCGGTCCCAGAGAGAGAGGGGGGAAAGGACAGTGTATATAACACACCCCGGTCCCAGAGAGAGAGGGGGGAAAGGACAGTGTATCTAACACACCCCAGTCCCAGAGAGAGAGGGGGGAAAGGACAGTGTATCTAACTCACCCCGGTCCCAGAGAGAGAGAGGGGGGGGTAAAGGGCAGTGTATCTAACACACCCCGGTCCCAGAGAGAGAGAGAGGAAAGGACAGTGTATCTAACACACCCCGGTCCCAGAGAGAGACGGGGGAAAGGACAGTGTATCTAACACACCCCGGTCCCAGAGAGAGAGGGGGAAAGGACAGTGTATCTAACACACCCCGGTCCCAGAGAGAGAGAGGGGGGGGTAAAGGGCAGTGTATCTAACACACCCCGGTCCCAGAGAGAGAGGGGGGAAAGGACAGTGTATCTAACACACCCCGGTCCCAGAGAGAGAGAGAGGGGGGAAAGGACAGTGTATCTAACACACCCCGTTCCCAGAGAGAGGGGGGGAAAGGACAGTGTATCTAACACACCCCGGTCCCAGAGAGAGAGAGGGGGGAAAGGACAGTGTATCTAACACACCCCGGTCCCAGAGAGAGGGGAGGGAAAGGACAGTGTATCTAACACACCCCGGTCCCAGAGAGAGAGAGAGGAAAGGACAGTGTATCTGACACACCCCGGTCCCAGAGAGAGAGATGGGGGAAAGGACAGTGTATCTAACACACCCCGGTCCCAGACAGAGAGAGAGGGGGGAAAGGACAGTGTATCTAACACACCCCGGTCCCAGAGAGAGAGGGGAAAGGACAGTGTATCTAACACACCCCGGTCCCAGAGAGAGAGAGGGGGGAAAGGACAGTGTATCTAACACACCCCGGTCCCAGAGAGAGAGAGAGGGGGGAAAGGACAGTGTATCTAACACACCCCGGTCCCAGAGAGAGAGAGGGGGGGGGGAAAGGACAGTGTATCTAACACACCCCAGTCCCAGAGAGAGAGAGAGAGAGGGGGGAAAGGACAGTGTATATAACACACCCCGGTCCCAGAGAGAGAGGGGGGAAAGGACAGTGTATCTAACACACCCCGGTCCCAGAGAGAGAGGGGGGAAAGGACAGTGTATCTGACACACCCCGGTCCCAGAGAGAGGGGGGGGAAAGGACAGTGTATCTAACACACCCCGGTCCCAGAGAGAGAGAGGGGGGAAAGGACAGTGTATCTAACACACCCCGGTCCCAGAGAGAGGGGGGTAAGGACAGTGTATCTAACACACCCCGGTCCCAGAGAGAGGGGGGGTAAGGACAGTGTATCAAACACACCCCGGTCCCAGAGAGAGAGAGGGGGGGGGAAAGGACAGTGTATCTAACACACCCCGGTCCCAGAGAGAGGGGGGAAAGGACAGTGTATCTAACACACCCCGGTCCCAGAGAGAGAGAGAGAGAGAGGGGGGGGGAAAGGACAGTGTATCGAACCCACCCGGTGACCCCCCTCTTGTACCTTTTCCACAGACGGTAGAGGAAGATGATACCAGCAGACACCAGCACTGCTGTTGTGGAGTAGATGACCCAGCCTGACGAGAAAGAAGAGACGGGGTAGGTAAGTGAGTCCTGGGTTGGGGTGAGGGGTCAAGCGAGAGAGGCTGTGGACGCTCCTGTACGCTCTCCCCAGTGTCCCCCCAGTGATCCCGGACCAATTACCCCGTATCGTTCCCCCGTCGGGACGCATCTGTGCGTGGGGTCTCCCAGGGGGGCTCTCGCAGGGGCTGGTGCTCCCCTCCTCCCATCTCCCCTGCCCCCTCTCTGGGAGTGGGGAGTGGGGCGGAGAGGCTGGGCTAGTCAGAGGTGGTGGGTTGGACAGTTTCTGTCAGTCGGAGAGTCTGCCCAGTGGATGTGTGGGCCGAGGGTTCCCCACTGCTGCTCCCTCCGCCTGGAGGGGAGCGAGGGAGGGTCGAAGGTTGAAGGTCAGCGTCTCAAATCGAGCGGTGGGGGCGCGGGGGCTGGCTCTGTGTCTAAGACAGTATCGGACCTCCCCCTCCCCACCTCCCCCCAACCAGTGGGGAGAATTCCCTCGCCCTTTCTGACTTGGCAATGGCGGGAGGGGGGGGGGGGACAGGGCTTTGAGGGTGGAGGGAGTCAGGAGGGGAGTTCCCCGCTGCAGGATTCCCAGCCTCTGACCTGCTCCTGGAGACACAGAATTGAGATGAGGCTGGGTCCGGGTTCAGTTTCTGCTCAATGGGAACCCCCAGGATGTTGATAGTGGGGGGGGGTGAGGGGGGATTCAGTGACGGTAACACCATTGAACATCAAGGGGGCGATGGTTAGATTCTCTCTCAATGGGAACCCCCAGGATGTTGATAGTGGGGGGGGGGAGGGGGGGATTCAGTGACGGTAACACCATTGAACGTCAAGGGGGCGATGGTTAGATTCTCTCTCAATGGGAACCCCCAGGATGTTGATAGTGGGGGGGAGGGAGGGGGGGATTCAGTGACGGTAACACCATTGAACATCAAGGGGGCGATGGTTAGATTCTCTCTCAATGGGAACCCCCAGGATGTTGATAGTGGGGGGGGAGGGGGGGATTCAGTGACGGTAACACCATTGAACATCAAGGGGGCGATGGTTAGATTCTCTCTCAATGGGAACCCCCAGGATGTTGATAGTGGGGGGGAGGGGGGATTCAGTGATGGTAACACCATTGAACGTCAAGGGGGCGATGGTTAGATTCTCTCTCAATGGGAACCCCCAGGATGTTGATAGTGGGGGGGGAGGGGGGGATTCAGTGATGGTAACACCATTGAACATCAAGGGGGCGATGGTTAGATTCTCTCTCAATGGGAACCCCCAGGATGTTGATAGTGGGGGGGGGGGAGGGGGGGATTCAGTGACGGTAACACCATTGAACGTCAAGGGGGCGATGGTTAGATTCTCTCTCAATGGGAACCCCCAGGATGTTGATAGTGGGGGGAGGAGGGGGGATTCAGTGACGGTAACACCATTGAACACCAAGGGGGGCGATGGTTAGATTCTCTCTTGTCGGAGATGATCTCTGCCCTGGCATCGGTGTTGGGTGAACGTTACTTGCCCCTGTGGACGTGGGCAAGGCTGGTGTGCTGTCTGCTCGCCCCCTCGGAGGCCCCTCGGCCCCTCTATCCTATGCCATGGGAGCTTGCTGACCTGCGATGCTGTCCATTGGTTGTGGTGGCAGCGTGACGTTGCGTTGGTCGGAGAGCGTGGGAGCGATCTGAGAGAGGCTGATGGTGTCCACACTGTCGGCCGTCTGGGAGGCATCACCCTGGAGGCCTGAGGGGGTGGGGAACGAGAACAGAGAGCGATGGGGGTCAGAGAGCGATGGGGGTCAGAGAGCAGGTCAACCGAACCCGAAGGTACCCGCACCCAGAAATCATCCCGATTCCCCCACTTACACACAGCTGCCTTCACCTGCCGCGCACCCTCTCTCTCTCCCTCTGTCTCTGTCTCTCTCCCTTCCTCTCCCGCTCTCTCTCTCTCAATCGCTTGCTTGCTCTCTTGCTCACTCTCTCTCCCTCTCTCATATCACATCCAGTGGGTGTGAAGTTTGAGAGTGCATTCCCGTCAAGTTTGAGGAGTGCATTCCCGTCCCTCCCGACCCCTGCCCTATCGGACTTGGAGAAATAACTCCCAGTATGTCCTTTCAATCATCTCCACCCCCCCCCCCCCCCACCGGCGTACGCCCTCCACCTCCTCTGTAACCCTACACCCCCTCCCTATCCCTGTAACCCCCTACACCCCCTCCCTATCCCTGTAACCCCCCACACCCCCTCCCCTATCTCTGTAACCCCCTACACCCCCTCCCTATCTCTGTAACCCCCTACACCCCCCTCCCTATCTCTGTAACCCCCTACACCCCCTCCTATCTCTGTAACCCCCTACCCCCTCCTATCCCTGTAACCCCCTACACCCCCCTCCCTATCTTCTGTATCCCCCTACACCCCCTCCCTATCCCTGAACCCCTACACCCCTCCCTATCTCTGTAACCCCCTACACCCCCTCCCTATCTCTGTAACCCCCCTACACCCTCCTCCCTATCCCTGTAACCCCCCTACACCCCTCCTATCCCTGTAACCCCCCTACACCCCCTCCCTATCCCTGTAACCCCCCTACACCCCCCTCCCTATCCCTGTAACCCCCCTACCCCCCTCCCTATCCCTGTAACCCCCCTACCCCCCCTCCCTATCCCTGTAACCCCCCCCTACCCCCCTCCCTATCCCTGTAACCCCCCTACACCCCCTCCCTATCCCTGTAACCCCCCCTACCCACCCCTCCCTATCCCTGTAACCC